>NC_090378.1:71718412-71720912 GCF_036365525.1 Heterodontus francisci
TGGGGGAGAGAGAGAGAGAAGGGGAGAGAGAAGGGGAGAGAGAGAGAGAGAGAGGAGAGAGAGAGAAGGGGAAAGCGAGAGAGAGAGAAGGGGAAAGAGAGAGAAGGGGGGGGAGAGAGAAGGGGGGAGAGAGAGAGAAGGGGAGAGAGAGAGAAGGGGGGGAGCGAGAGAGAGATGAGAGAAAAGGGTAGAGAGAGAGAGGAGAGAGAGAGAAAGAGAAGGGGAGAGAAATAGAGAAGGGGAGAGAGAGGTGGGGAGAGAGAGAAGGGGCAGAGAGAGAGAGAGAGAAGTGGGAGAGAGAGAGAAGGGCAGGAGAGAAGGGGAGGGGAGAGAGAGAGAGAAGGGGAAAGAGGAGAGCGAGAAGTGGGGAGAGAGAGAAGTGGGGAGAGAGAGAAGTGGGGAGAGAGAGAAGTGGGGAGAGAGAGTGAGAGGGAGAAGTCCGGAGATAGAGAGAGAGAGAAGTGGGGAGAGAGAGGAGCGAGAGAGAGAGAAGGGGGTGAGAGAGAGAGAGAAGGAGGGAGAGAGAGAGAAGGGGGAGAGAGAGAGAGAAGGGGAGAGAGAAGGGAGAGAGAGAGAGAGAGGGAGAGAGAGAGAAGGGAAAGAGAGAGAGAGAGAAGGGGAAAGAGAGAGAGAGAGAAGGGGGGGAGAGAGAAGGGAGAGAGAGAGAGAAGGGGGAGCGAGAGAGAGAGAGAGAAAAGGGTAGAGAGAGAGAGAAGAGAGAGAGAAAGAGAAGGGAGGGAGAGAAGATAGAGAAGGAGAGAGAGAGGTGGGGAGAGAGAGAGAAGGGGCACAGAGAGAGAGAGAGAGAAGTGGATGAGAGAGAGAGAAGGGCAGGGAGAGAAGGGCAGGGAGAGAGAAGGGGAGGGAGAGAGCAGTGGGGGAGAGAGAGAGAGAGAGGGGAGAGAGAGAGAAAGAGAGAAGTGGGGAGAGAGTGAGAAGTGGGCAGAGAGGGAGAAGTTGAGAGAGAGCGAGAGGTGAGAGAGAGGAGTATTGGGGAGAGAGAGAGAGTATTGGGGAGAGAGAGAGAGTATTGGGGAGAGAGAGAGAAGTGGGGAGAGAGAGAGAGAAGTGGAGAGAGAGAAGGGCAGGGAGAGAAGGGGAGGGAGAGAGAAGTGGGAAGAGAGAGGGAGAGAGAAAGAGGGAGATGAGGAGAGGGAGAGAGAGAAGGAGAGGAGGACAGTGAGCAAGAGGAGGAGAGAGTGAGGAGGAGAGAGAGAGGGTGATGAGGAGAGACAGAGAGAGAGGAGGAGAGAGAGAGGAAGAGAGGAGGGGATAGGTGGGAGAGAGAAGAGAGAGAGAGCAGAGGAGAGAGAGAAGGGGAGGGAGAGAGCGAAGGGGAGAGAGAGAGAGATAGGAGGGAGGGAGAGAGAGAGCGAGAAGGGGAGAGAGAAGAGAGAAGGGGGGAGAGAGAGAGAAGGGGAGAGAGAGAGAGAGAGGGGGAGAGAAAGGGGGGAAAGAGAGAGAGAGAGGGGGGGGGAAAAGAGAGAGAGAGAGAAGGGGAGAGAGGGGGAGAGAGTGAAGGGGAGAGAGTGAAGGGGAGAGAGTGAAGGGGAGAGAGTGAAGGGGAGAGAGAGGGAAGGGGGATGAGAGAGAGAGAAGGGAGAGAGAGAGAGAGACACACACACACACACAGAGGGGCAAGACAGATGAGAGAGGGGGAGGGAGTGAGAGTGAGAGAGGGGGAGAGAGAGAGAGAAGGGAAGAGCGCGAGAGAAGGGGAGAGCGAGAGAAGTGGGGAGAGAGAGAGGGAGCGAGAAGGTGCGAGAGAGAGAGGGCGAGGAGAGAGAGAGAAGGGAGAGGGAGAGAGAAGTGGGGAGAGAGAGAGGGAGAGAGAGGGAGAGAGAGAGAGAGAGAGAGAGAGAGAGAGAAGGGGAGGGAGAGAGAGAAGGGAGAGAGAGAGAGAGAAGGGAGGAGAGAGAGAGAGTAGAGAGGAGGGAGGGAGTGGAGAGAGAGAGGGAGAGAGAGAGGAGAGAAGGGTGAGAGAGAGAGAGGAGAAGGGGAGAGAGAGAGAGAGAGAGAAGGGAGGGAGAGAGAGAGAGAAGGGAAGGAGAGAGAGAGAAGGGGAGGGAGAGAGAGAGAAGGGGGAGAGAGAGAGAGAGAAGGGAGAGAGAGAGAGAGAGATGGGGAGAGACAGAGAAGGGAGAGAGAGAGAGAAGGGGAGAGAGAGAGAGAAGGGGGAGAGAGAGAGAGAGTAGGGGAGAGAGAGAGAGAGAAAAGGGTAGAGAGAGAGAGAAGGGAGAGAGGGAGCGAGAGAGCGAAAGAGAGAGAAAAAGAGGTAGAGGGAGAGAGCGAGACAAAGAGAAGGGGAGAGAGAGAGAGAAGGAGAGAGAGAGGGAGGTGGGAGAGAGAGAGAAGTGGGGAGAGAGAGAGAGGAGAGAGAGGGGAGAGAGAGAGAGAAGTGGAGAGAGAGAGGGAGAGAGAGAGGCAAGGGGAGAGAGCGAAGGGGAGGGAGGAGAGAAGGGGAGGGAGAGAGAAGGGGAGGGAGAGAGAGAGAAGGGAA